>NC_136613.1:19251057-19288557 GCF_933228915.1 Telmatherina bonti | reverse complement strand
TTTTTAACCGCCACAACAAACACATGCTGTCTTTCCTCTCATCACAGCTTAATGAGAACGGTTACTGCACAGGACATGAGCCTGACTCCATGGAGTTCAGCTCTCTGGGAGGCTGGGTAGCAACCAGAGCATCAGGCATGAAGAAGAACATCTATGGCAACATTGAGGACCTGGTGAGTCACCTCCCCATCCTTTAACTTTGCTATTTGTTTGATCCATACAATCCGTGTGAGTGCTCATAAGCTGCTGCACAGTAATTAGGTTATTAGTAAAAAGTGTTTTTAGACTGAACTTTCTTACTTCACATATATTCATATCAGCAACAGTAATAAAATGAACACATATGGCAAGTACGTCTGTCCTTTTTCTGTGTTCTGACTCAATAGGTTGTCCACGTAAAGATGGTTACTCCACGAGGTGTAATCGAAAAGAGTTGTCAGGGGCCACGCATGTCCACAGGGCCAGACATTCACCACTTCATCATGGGATCGGAAGGTTTGCTAAATTTGTTGTGTGGATTTTTTTTTTTTTTTTTTTTTTTTTTTGGTCAGTACATCCCAGCATGTGGGCACATGTGCAGCTGTGTATGTTTGTGTGTAACTGTGGGTTTTTGTGCATAGTTTTTGTGATAAAACGGTAACATAAGGATAGCTCTCAGGCTCTGTGCTTCTTACACATTAACTAGCATTGGTGGAAAGTTGATGTGGTGGGGTCTTAGTAAAGAACCAGTTAGTGTCCTCTGCACCCCATCTGCAGTGCCCTGTCCTTGTGAATGCCCACAGAGAATACTGCCATATGCCAGGTCCCCCTACATAATGAGGGGGTTCAGAGACTCTTGGCACCACTGTGTTCAACAGCTGTGGAAACAAACTTTATATTGGCCCTACAAAGCTCGGCAATCTGCTTCAATTTTGGCTCATTGGATCTGATTTTACGACCAGATGCAAACCAGCATCAACATCTATATACATATATATATATATGTGTGTGTGTGTGTGTGTGTGTGTGTGTGTTCATTATTTCTTAGTCCATTGTTGTTTTTACTAATAGAGTAATTGTTTTTACTAATAGAATAAGTCTCGAAAGCTTGCATGTTACTGTGAGCTGTACATATAAGTCACTTTGTGATTGTCACCCTCAATAAACTGGTCACAATCAGGTTTTATGTTTTGGCTTAAAGTTGCTATAATTCAGATATATTGTCAGCCTAATTTATATTAGTTTCTGGGCTGTAGTGCTTAACTTGGAAAGTAAATGGCTAATTATCCGATGAAAAAATAATGCCATGTTTGAAAAAAGTTTGCCAAAGAAATTGTAGTGCTTCAAGTTGACCTAAATGAGAAGTAGTTGAGAAACAATGTTAGTTACAAAACATTTGTGTGTTTTTTTTTTTTTTTTCCAGAATGTTCCATGATAGTATATTTTTAATTTGCCAAAACTTTAGGCAGTCTTCACTATAACTACAGCCCGAACATTTATTAATCTTATTTTACTTTACATTATTTGACATTCTGATTCATCTACTAAATTATTGTGCATCCATTTTATGCTCTGCTCTAAAGTGGAAGGATCTGCTGACTGTACTGAGGGGACAGTTTATTTAGGAAGTGTAATGAAATCAAAGGGGTTATCGGCACATAATGTCCTGTTTGTTAAGGAGAGAACGTATTGCTGGCAAATAATAAAACATAGTTACTGGAAAAAAAAACTGGGAATGAGTCTGCAAATATTTGTATTTTTAAACATGTCAGTATGACATCTGTATATTTGACCGGATCTGATCTCAAATTAAAAATGTTATAAACAGCTTTTATAATAGCATTTATACAGACTACCAAAGTGTCTAGATTTTATAAACCAGTTTTTGTTATGTTTATTATAATCTCTAAAAATGTTTGAGAAGAAACCAGTTTGTAAATTAGAGCTGAAGTCTAAAATAAGTTTGCTGCATCTTAGATGCACAAACCATAGATAGGACACGGCCACACATATTTGAGAGGACAAGCTCCTCTGGGAGGCCGAACATTGCAACGAAGAGGTCACCCCACCACATGGACTCATTAAAATTATCTACCTCCCCAACCTAAGAATCCTATCCTGCAGTCAGACAGTAGGCCACATCAACAACAGCAAAGCGCCACATTAAAACCCTCAACTATGCTCTGCATGTTAAGTGGAACACATCAATTTTATTTGAAATTACTGTGAAACCTCAAGCTTCTCATTCACTGCACAACAACAGGGTCTATCTGTCTCTCTGACCTTGAAGTAGCCTGAATGCAAAGTAGTTCTTTGCATTGTCTTCGATCTGTGTAAAAGGAAATGGAGTGATTGGTGATCATTTCTCTGTTTTAAACTTCTTTCAACAGCATATTATATACATTATATACAGTCAGCTAATGTTTATCTAAGGATTGATTCTGTTCAGTTCCACAGTGGTCAATGTTAACTTGACTGTCACCATAAATTCTAATACTATGAATGAGATTTGGCTGTAACGTGTCTCAAATGGCTCTCTCTCTTACGTTGCTGTTTTTATTATCTCCTTTCCAACTCTTGCTTGTTCACCATTTCTAATATGTAGCTCCTCCCCACCTCTCTCCATCTCCCTTGTTCTGAATCCTTGTTGCTTGTTTAACAGCTCCTCCTAAATGTTGGAAGAAAGGAGGGGCCTCTGTAAGGCGAAGCTCAGTGGAGTCACATGTTTTCCACAGGGCCACTAGGGAGCAGCGCATGGCATGTTGTGTCACAGAGGGCTAATTAGAAACCATAGCTGGCTGATGAAGCCTCCTAATGGGCAATCGGGATGTTCCTGAAAGATACATCTTTAAATCTGTGTGGTCTGTCATGCTACAAAGCCATCTAGCGAGGTTTCGCTCTTAGTAATTAATCATTCAATGTTTTCCAAGTCTAATGAAAGTCAACAAATAGTGAAAAATGTTACCTGAATATTATGAGATGTCAACAGACAGCTTCTGTGAAGCAAACTATAGATTTTCAGATTGCAGAGATATGAAATGGCAAAGAAGCAACAAATCCTCTCATCTGAGAGAGTGGAAATGTGCCAGAATTTGCCAACAGAAATCATTTTTAGTCTTTTTTTTTTTTTTTTTTTTTTTTGTCCATAATCTATGTGGACTATATCCTGCAGAAGCTCATGGGGAATGAAGGAGGTTCCTGCAACACATTCAGGACATGTTTCCTGTATAGTGCAGGGCTACCAAACAGGAACAGGGAAACATGCTTATCCACATTCCTCCCAACTGGTACTAATGTGAAATTACCAGCTCATCTGATACGCGTGTCTTCTGTGATGAGATGAAGATTAAAACTTGTGCAAGTCGGAGGAGAGCAGAGCATGCAAGCAATAAAAATTGCTCTAAAACAGGGTTTTATTCTAGTTGTTAAAATGTCAAACTAATATTGATTTGCAAAGCAAAAAAAATTGCCTGACTGAATCGGTGCAGTTATGAGAAACCAGAGTAGCAGGGTCTCAGGGTTGTTTTAAAAATGAATCATGTCCAGAAAATGCAGGTTACTTACATGCATTTAGCAGACAACAGAAGATTCAGTTTTAGATGTCTGATGATTGGAAACACGCCAAAATGGTGACTCAGGAGGGCCCAGTTATAGTAATGGTCACATTTACTGTACAGCACATCAAGGATGGTGGACTCAATCACTTCCATAGATTTTTAGCATATTCATGATATTGAATTGTGAGTATTAAGCAATATAAAGTCAAACACAGAAATATATGACACAGCAAATATCTGCTCACAATATCGATCAGTGTTAACCTGAAAGACCATTTCCTGTTTTTTTTTAAACTAATTTGACAACTTTCTTTGTCGGCTGTTTACTGCGACCTTTTGAAAAACGCAGCTCTCTTTCTCTAATTAGTAATAAGCAGATTTGCTGTGGGTGGGAGCATAGACATTCTTGTTTTCAAGTGATCAGTGTGAGCCCTTCAGCTAACCACTGACAGTTTTCAGGGTCATAATGTCAGCCAGAAGTTTCCTTGTACCTGTATAAACGTTGCTGCTCTTAGCCTTGCTGTCTTTGATAGTGCCCTGTTTTATTTCCTCTAGCTCCTGCACTGATAAATCTTACTTGTCCCCCCCAGTGTGGGCTAGAAAACCAGGTCTACTATGAAATTTGAGACAAAGGTCACTGGCTTGACCCACGGGATATGTACCAGAGCCCTTTTTTAAAAAAAAAAAAAAAAAAAAAAGGCTCTTTCAGCTCTGTTCTAAGAGGCTCAGGTCATGTAAATTGTGGGAACTGATATCCTTCCTTTTGTTTGACTAAAATTCCTCTTGGTTTCCAACAGGAACCCTGGGTGTGGTGACAGAGGTAACAATGAAGATCCGTCCCATGCCAGAGTATCAGAAATACGGCTCTGTGGTGTTTCCTAATTTCGAGCAGGGAGTTGCCTGTCTTCGAGAAGTTGCCAAACAGGTATAAGGTTCTTCTCTACTTAAATAAACTCTTCTTAATCAAACATTTCGGAGACCTTAAAACTTCTCAGCTCTTGAAGAGATACATTTTGAACTGGCGTTGACTAAGTTAGGGCAGTTCCAATAACCAACCATCCATAACCTATACCTGCTTATTCCAATGCAAGGAAGTAGGGGGAGTCCAGGAACCAAAACAGGGAAAGTCGTAGGTGGAATTCTGTGCTGAGAGTGTTTAGGTCCTGTGGAGATTGCTTTTATTCACAACATCCTGAAACGGCAGTGTCATGTGGTGTTTCCTAATCTCATGCTTTACCTGTATTAGTGTTTTGTGTCAGCTCGTGGCACATGGTGGTTTCAGTATTTACCATCATTGGAGAACAGTTTAAATGCTCCAAAGTCCAAGTTGCTTTTGTTGCTGACTGTCATTAACGCTGACAATTAGTATAATTTCATATCTGCTTTCCTTTTTTAAAAAATAATTTAAATATTTGATCATAAACTAAAAAATCTAACATGACAATAAATGTATTTAAATGACTTTAAGTCTGTAGCCAGAAAATAATCTTTTCACAACTAAAACTGGGTGTATAAGTTTAATTTAGATAATTGTTGGTACTCTTCCTCTTTTGGAGGAAGTTTAGGTCAAACTAACAATGACACTTTCTTTTCTTCCGCAGCGGTGTGCTCCTGCATCTATACGGCTCATGGATAATGAACAATTTAAATTTGGTAAGGATTTTTTTCTTTAGTTCTTTTTTTTTTCCCCATCTACAAAATGATTACTTACAAGCAGGACTTTATTTAACCTGGTTTACATTTTGTGAAAAGGTCACTACTTTGGCTGGTGTTGCATGCATTCATGTCACCCTTTAAAGTATTAAATAGTTAAATTAATAATTATTTCTGCAGTAGAACAGCAGCACACGTGAACACAGACACAAAGAGTTGAGGCAAAATGAAAAATAACCCTGGCCAAAATTAAGCAGTTGTTACATTGAAGTTTTATGATGTTGTTTCTTGAGGTTTGCTGGAATGCATCTGGTATTGCCAGAGATCTCTAAAGTTCCCCAGTCCCCAGGGATCTCATTATCTCCCCCACACTTCCACTTTTCACAGTGTAGGCACTTCTAAGCATTAAGTAGGGAAGATAAAGTGACCAGTAGGTTGTTATGTTTTTCCTTTTTTTTTTTTTATTCTTTTTTAAAAAAATTTTTTTTTTACACTTTTTACCATTGCCTCAAACACACAAGTTACCTCTTCATTTTTATTCATGTTGGTTGTTGATGAAATTGATATTTATAAAAGCTCCTCTCATGTTAAGGCTATTTGATAAATAAGAATAATAAAGGTATTATTATTTTTATTTTTGTTTTTACTGTTTTTTTTTTTTTTTTTTAATGAAAAGCTTCAAATAAATAAATACTTCTGACAGAAGCGTTAAGAGTAAGATTATGGCTTGTGTGTGTGTTATTTTGTCTCTCTGGATTTTGAGTATTTAATTAATGACTATGATGGTTGTGAAAGACCTTTAGACCTGCAATCAAATTTTGGAATAGAAACAATTAGGACACAAAGTGATGAAGAGACTTGAGCATGGGGGGAAATAAATGAACTGTTAAGTCTCTGCCACATCACCCATGACTTCCCCGCTGTGATTGATAACCATCCCATTGGCCCCAGCCCCTCATTTTCGCTTGTCCGCAGGCGCTTTTGTGTGTCCGATCAGGAATAAATCAAAAAGTGAGGGTGAGGAAGACGGATATCATTGTGTCAACCCCACTTCCCTTCGGAAACTCTCTGATTTATAGTCGCTGTCGATGTCAGCCACTGGCCAATTATAAAGTTATTCAAATGTTGCCATTTATATTTCCCTCTTTTGTTTGAACCCCAAATAAATCTTAAGTCACTTGGCCTCTCAGGATGCCGAGGGTTGCAGGCTTTGGCTAATGTGTGGCTAATGTGTGTAAAATAGGATCAGGGTTTGAAGTCCACCTCTGTTTAAATAAACATTTCTTTGATATTTTCAAAGGTCATGCCCTGAAGCCTCAAGTATCTTCACTTTTCACTTCCTTCCTGGACGGGTTGAAGAAATTTTACATCACCAAGGTAAGAGAAATAAAAACACACCAATAAGCGCTGTTTGTTACTTGCTGCAGGTGTTTTCCATGAAAACTGAATTTACCTTTTTTAATTGTTAGTTCAAAGGGTTTGACCCCAACCGCTTGTGTGTGGCCACCCTGCTGTTTGAAGGAGACCGTGAGAAGGTCCTGCAGCATGAGAAGCAAGTTTATGACATTGCTGCAAAATTTGGGTGCGTAATACTTGCCTTTTTTTTTTTTTTAAACAATAAAGATCAGTAAGATGTGCTGAACATCTCAAGCACATAATATACGATTCTGTGACATAATGTGGAAACATCATGATCTCTCACACACACACACACACACACAAAAAAAACATAGTTACACACTTGAGATTTGGTCTTCCACTCAGTAGTTTGTCTCATTGTGATTTGATTGATCACTTGTAGGTGTCCTGATGTCAGATCTCCTGTAATGTTAAAGTAAGTGTGTGTTGTGGGCAGTGATAGTAGGGCAGAGTTCCCCGAGGACAGTGCAGGGCAGGAGGACACAGCTGGGTAGTGCTCAGCTGATGTGATTGATCACAAGACAGATCAGTGAGGACTTCCAGTTTGAGATGGAAGCACTGTTCTAAGCTTGTTTTAAAGCCCATAGAACATCACACCAGTCTCTTATCTATATTCACCCTGTAGTAAAAGGATTTTGGTGTATTTGTGGTCAAGAATTACTTTAGTTAGGCAAGGCAAGTATATTTGTAGAACATATTTCAAGAACAAGACAATACAAAGTGCTTTAAATAAATCATCAAAAGAATTCACAGGTGGTTTTAAAAAGGCAGCAACAAATTGCAAAAATTACAATAAGATCTTAAATCACATTAAAATGATGAGCAGGAGGTTACTACAGCATCCAAATGATCTATTTCACCGATAGAATTAATTTATGTATTTATTTATTGATCAGAAGTTTAAACAAAAACAGAATTATAAAGAATGTTTTAAAAAATAATCAATAGATAAGTCATACTTGGCACATTTCAATCGGTTTATTATGTATTTCAGTCGTCATCCTGCTGAATGAAAGAAAGCAGCCACTTAGAGTCTAGTTGAAAGAAGGCACAAATGCATCACCACAAGGAAATGTAACTGATTTCCTGCTGGATCCGGTTCATGCATTATTACTGGTTGTGCTACTGTATGATCCTATGCCCAGATTCCAGGTAGTCGGAGTGTTTCCCTGGGTGACAGAAAGCCCTTAAAGCTCATCATCTCCATGCAGCATCCTCTACATAACTGCATTATTTTAAAGAAATGGTGATCACCCCTCAGATCAAATGATGGATTAATCAGGTTAGGTTTAGTGAGGAATGTTTTCCTCTGGTGTTGGGAAACAGGAGGAAAGGGGTAAAAATCAATGTAGTGATTTTCTAATGAGCTTGGCCTGATTAGTTTGGATGGTGGATGAAAATGTGATTACCCACTGCAGGTGATAGATGTGTGGCTGACCTGTAGTGATGCACAGAGCTCAGCAGCATTGATCTGTACATTGTTGGATTGACAAGCTTTAAGACAGCTGTTGTGATGGGGAGCGGTCTGAGCGACAAAGCTAAATGAAAAGAGCTGTTAAATATTAACCTTGCTGTGTCTTTCCAGGGGCCTGGCAGCTGGAGAGGACAATGGGCAGAGGGGCTACATGTTGACCTTCGTCATCGCTTACCTCCGGGTGGGTCATTTCTCCAGTTTTTTTCTCAGACTGAGCTGATGGGCAGGTGGGGCGGGAGGGGAGTTTTCAGTTTGACAGCCGATAGGGTAGTGAGCAACTATGAAAGGCTGCAGCATATGACCTCGGGAGGTCTTTGATTTGATCTGGTCACAGTTGTTGTCAGTGTGTCTGACTCTGAGGCAGGAGAGCACATTGGCTACTGACAGAATAACAATGGAGAGTTGACTTAGGTCAGTCCTGTTAGAGGCCTTCTGATGATCGCATAAACATCGACAAGCAGGGCGTTTGCTTACACTTCAGTGACCATATTACTGACAGGTTTCTGCACTAGTTTTATCTCATGTTTTTTATGCGATGCCTGCATTTCTCATATGGAAAAGATGTCTTTGCCATCTTTTCATACATTTAACCAAGTTTAGTGGGTTATTTTTTTGTTTTTGGTTTTGTTTAACATGTAAGCATGTGCAAAAAACCCACAAAAGAGCTTTACCAGTACTGCTGGGTACAAAGGAAATGATTAAAAATGTGAATGTAATGACATTACATTCATATTTTCTAAATAATTTAATTCGTGGTCAGGCTAAAACTGAAGTGCACATATTGTGTAAAGGTTTCTTGTGCAAAAGTCAGTCAGTCACTAGAACCAGTTCCAGTGAGAGCTAAACTAGTAATAAAGCCACACATATGCTCCTGTAGTTATCATTAAAGGTTTTAGTATTGGTCACATTTCATTTCTCTTTTGCGCTACAGAAGGTCTACCAGAATCAAAGCATACTTTCAGGAGCCCATACAGATGCCATAAAGCCTTATTTTGTCTTGCCTTATCATGCTTGTTTTTTGAAGGAAGACTTCAGCAAAAAAAAAACGAAAGTGAATGTAAATAATGTAAACGCTATGCTGAAACTGATGCACCACTTATTTTTCTTCTCTGTTGAAAATCAATGCAAACATAGTATTAGATTAAATTACCACTTGTATTCTGCAAAGACATCCTGCTTTTCCTGCTCTAAATGGCCGTGATGCAAATAAGCAAACAAAAACCAGTCTGATAAAGAGTAGGGTCACAGTTTTTGGACTAAAGGTGGTCATGGGTGTGCATTAGAAGAAGAAGATGATAGAGGAATAGCAGAATGAGTCATAATGAGGAAGTTTAAGTTAATACAATTATTTAACTCAGCTTTGATTATTTAGTTCGTTTTTTGTTTTTGGCTTGCATCAGTTATGTATTACCAGCTCATCTGATACGCGAGAAAGAGATTACCCACTTTTGGGTTTGTATTCATCATAATGCCTCAAATTAAGGTGATATATTAAAAACAAAAAAAACTTACATGAATAAGCAGTTGATCATTTTGGTTGGATAAAATAAATGGCTTTTTAACTTACTAAGCCCTTTAATTCAAAACCACTTTTCTAACTGTTTCAAGTAAATGTGCTAACTGCATTAACAATCGGCATCCTAATTTGATGTTTGTATTCTAACTAGGACTTGGGGATGGACTACTATGTGATCGGAGAGTCCTTTGAAACCTCTGTGCCTTGGGACAGGTAATTGTATTGATATAAGCTGCAGACCTACCTCTGTTTTATTTAAAACATATTTCTTTATTCACTTCCCACTCATTCTTCCCAGAGAGAGTCTTTTGTTTTCCTCTTTTCTGTTATTTCTCTTTGCCTCTTTCTTTAACATTCATGTGTGCTTTCTGACCTTGTTAAACGACTGCGTTGGTGGCAGCTTTGCCTTTTCAGCCTGCCGATCAGACTTTATTGATACACACATTCAGCTGAGGACACACATTGATGAATGTGTGTTCTGTATGGTGGATGTTATGTTCGTAATATACACCACAAATTCTCCTCACATCCACAGTGTTATCTGCATTTCCAAAAAGTTTCCATTATCCTGCTTTCTTGCACAACAAACAGGAGCACGTGCAGTTCCCTGTTGTGTAACATGCCTGACGGGAGAGACCAAGAGATCAGGCATCGAGGCGAACATATGTGCCTGGCTCATTACCCACCCTCCTCCCCATCCTCCAAACTGCACACACGGCTGCACATGCTTAGGACTGGCGGCCATTTCCACACCAGTGGGAATCTCTTGCACAGTGGTCGTCATGTTAGTCAGTCTGTCCTCCTCCTGCCTCTCTGAATTTTAATAATTTTACACAATGATTTATTTCTAATTGAATTTGCCAGACACACACTACTGTTATGTTTCAAATGCACACAATGTTTCCAGAGCAACTTAATATGATATTACAGAGTCATCTTGTTAAGGAATGAATTTTAAAATCCTTCTTTGTATTTATTTTCAGGGTGTTGGACATATGCAGAAATGTAAAGGCACGCATCGTCAGAGAGTGCAAAGACAAAGGAGTTCAGTTTCCACCATTATCCACTTGCAGGTAATAATGTTAACTTTTTTTTTTTTTTATGAATGGGTCATACACATATCACTTTAAAAAAGAAAAGGTGCAAGTACCTTGCCAAACCAAAACTGTAGTTATAATAGGCAGAAGTTGTCTTCATGTGAGATACTATAGTTACCTTCTGAACTGTTCATGTTGTACTTGCAGCAAGTGAAAAAGAAAATACTAGGACATAAAAAAATAAATAAATTTGGTCTATGCTCAGACTGCTAGGAAGGAGGTAAATCCAACCTCAGATTACACTAGTTTATTTTTAAACAATAGTTGAAATACTAAAGCTGTAAGTGCATCACATGGCACACTAGTCTGCAGAAGCACCTTTAGCAAAAATGTGACCACAATAACGACCAAATAGAAAGTGACGTCTGCCAACTGCAATAAAACAGGACAAAGAAGAAGGAAGGGATGCAGATTATTGTTTAGGTAGTAAGAAAACAAAGCCAGCAGCATGTGTTCAGAAAACTTATGTTCTGCGCACTATAGTGAAATTAGGAGCCCTGCGACCAGAGTCTTGAATGGGTCCAGTGTTACTGACCTGAACCAGCTGGAATCCATTACCATGACCAAACCTGATTTGAGCCTCTTGAACTACAGTAATTGTTGTTTGAACACAAACCACACCAAAGGAAGGAGTGAAATTTTTCCCAAATCCTCACCCATTCACACCATTGTGCTGATGCTCCCCTTTCACCACAAGGTAGCCACAAGCCAAAATCATCACCCCCAACACCAAAGTCCTTGGTTCTCACCAGATGTGAAACACCGGCTGAACATATGCACCGAAAATATCCAAAGGATATTTTTCCAGAGTGTTTTGTACACATGCAACTCTGATATTTAGCTGATATTTCTAGAGAGATGAGGCTTTCGGTCTCTCTTCTGTTTGTTCAGTCTTTTTCTAGTTGTGCTGCCATAAAATAATATTTATATATTGTATGAATATACTATGCTGTTTTTCATTTGAGGTTATTTTATTTAACTTTAGGTATTGGAAAGGATCAAATGATGTTTTGTATTCATACAAAATTACCAGAATAAAATTGATGCTATAGTTTCTTGTGAAAAGAGAGTATACCTTCAATTTTAATTCATTTTGATTTGTTATTTCCTTCAAACCATAAAGCTCACTTTTGATATTTTACTGAAATTCATAGTCTGTGATCTGGACCCCGTTGACTTGGGACATAATGCAGACAGATAGGAGGATGGACAATGTGACAGACGGAAGGACAGCGAGCCGGTTGAGGAGCACCCGGCTGCTGCTCCCAGATTGTGGACAGATTAGGCCTCAGCCTGATTATGCTGCAGCAATTCATTTCCCGGCTGCAGTCTGTCACATGATGGATTTGTCCATTTAACCTCTAGAACAGTCAGAGTGCCAGGTGATGGGCCATGTCAAATGAACAAGGGCTCTGCACCCTGCTCCTCCACAGGGAGTTAGACCAGAGAGACAATGCACACTGGAGGAGCATTTATTTCAACCGGAAGGCTATTACATGTTAGGACCACCTGAACTCAGACTGCATTTTCATGAGAAGCACCTCCACTAGCAGTTTGTTTCTTTTTATTAAATGCAGCTCAGGCGCATGTTTAACATTTGACAGTGCTGAGTGTCAGCGGTGATGGTGCTGCTGAGTTCTTTCTGGTATCATGAATGGAATTTAGGTCAGTAGTTCATTATGGAAAGTTAAACCTCCCACTTTCACTTTGTCCTCCAGCCACTGCGAGAAGAAATTAACTTATTTGATGAAAATGGGGGGCCCATGACAAAATGAAACCCCATTAAGGAGGTTTTCCTGTTTGTTTTGTTTGTGCAGGGTGACTCAGACATATGACGCTGGTGCCTGTGTCTACTTTTATTTTGCCTTCAACTACAGAGGACTGAGCGATCCAGTGCATGTGTACGAACAAGTAGAGGTTGGTGCATTTTTAATTTTTAATAGTGAATACCAGAATCTAGTATCATAAAATCAAAAATGTTCAAAATTTTCTGTTCCCCAGCATGCGGCCAGAGAGGAAATCCTTGCAAATGGAGGCAGCTTGTCACATCACCACGGAGGTACTAAAAGCTGTTCATTTCACACTGAAATGTACTGTTTTCAGAAACAACGCTAAGCAACTGAATGCAATTCACAAAGTGCACGCTAAACTGGACCTCAAAACCACCCAGATATGATGACAGTAGGCGGAACTTTCCCAGCATGCTCCTCCATGTTGGCGATCCAGACTTGATGTAAAAGTGCATTTGGTCTGAGATTTTTCTCTGCTTCAATTACATGTCCAGAATCTGTTCGCGCAGCTCGGATGAATGAATCTGACTCTGCTTTTTGTTCATTTCTGCAGTGACCAAACGAAACGTGAGCAGGGGAGGGTGGTGGAACAACTCTCTGGGCCCCATCAGGGCTTACCGAAATGGCTGCCTTATCTATATTGCCATCCGCCTCGCAGTTTTCATACATCACTTCAGGCTATTTATCACGCCTGTCAAAAACAGTATGCAGTGAATCAGCTGCGATATTAAATCACAATTTTTCCTGAAGGTGGGGACGGGTTCAAAATTAAAAGATTGCTAATAAAAAGGAGGCAGCGGGTTGGGGTAAATGATGCTGCCGTTATCGCTGGCTGTATACTGACCTCCAAACGGTGGCCCAGCCACCCTGAGCAGCACAGGGAGGTGACAGGGGGGGATATTGATGCAGCTCCTGTGTGCAGGGCTCATTCTGTAATTGTGATTAATAACAGTGGGGCTCGCTATCTGGGTGCAGACAGACCGGTTTGTCTGCCCACAATCAGTGGTTGACAAATGGAGCTTGTTTCACTGGGTTTTGTGTATCAAACAAAACAGATGTAGTCAAGGAGGGTGAGGTGGGAGGGCACCAAAGGAAATATACATTTTTGTGGCCCTGATTTTACAACAGGTCAGTATTGTGCTGCGTGGGCAGACGGGGGAATCTGAGTGTGTAGAGCACTGTGACCCTTTCTCTGCAGGATACTCAGCTACTACCACTGTGGGTTGTCTGCTGGCTGACAAAAAAAAAAAAAAAGAGCTTTTAACTTGAAAAGTCAACATTGTAAATTGGATTAAGAGTGTGTTTTAGGAGCCAGGACATCTGGAGACATGTCCTTTTTTAACTAGGTCACCAGTGCTGCAGTGATGAAGAGTTGTTGGACATCAATCACAAGGAGCGTCATCCATCCATCAGCTCTGCGCTGCAGCTTTTCAGCCAATACTCTAGCCCTGGCCATATCGCTGAAATGCATGGCCGCTACCTTCTTCTGCCCCTCATGTCCTGACCCTCATTTGTCAGAGACGTTCAGAGAAAGTGAGATCAGCCTGTGGAGCAGTCGCATCTCCTTTCAGCCTCTTTTCAACCATCTTCTCTGTATAAGGGCACCCAGCGTCATCGTTACACCTTGTGTGGATGCTCACAGTCTCCATCTCACCAACTCTGTCTACTGCACCTCCTCATAGGTCACTGCACTCAGGAGACAAAAAGAATGACCTGATTTGCAGACGTTCCCCCTCATGCCCTGAACTTCCTCAGGCTTTTCCACACGAGAGAAAAATCACTCTGTTAACAAAAATGTCATTTTTGAAATAGCTACCTGCTCTGCTTTGCATGTTGCAGCAGCACAGACCAAGCCTGGTTAGATTGATTGCAATAGCAAGCAAGAAAGAGAGAATATGACAAGATAGATGTGTAAATTATCACAGTGATGGAGGCAATGATGCAGTCCCAACACCTTCTGTTTTCTCTCCTTTTCCTTCAAGGAGGGAGGGAAGGAGGTGGAACCATGGGGAGCAAGTGATGAGGAGGTTGTAGAGACCAGGGAACTTTTTTAGTTATTGGGTAGCAGCTGATTGGTCCCCCTGTCACCATCTGGACGTATGATTTGTATCGGGGTCCCTGGTGACCCTGCTGTCTGCCCTGTTTTGTCAGGAGACGGGTTCTCACCAGCCTCATGGCCGATCCCCATCTGGGTTTTCTGGCTTGACTTTGATAATGTGGCGCTGTGATGCGTCAGGGTGGCCCCTTCTCTCATCCCGCCCTGTAAACACAGAGTCTCCCTGCTGCAGATACAGAGAGAAGCATTTGAACAAGCAAAGAAAGAAGTGTGAACACTCCCATCATGATTCCTTTGTATCTAATCTCAGGTGATTACACTGCAGCCTTCATGTGATTACTCAGTGAGCAGCACCTGTTCCAAGCTGCTCTATTCTCAAATCTATCTTTGTGAGTTTGGGATTGTACAGAGCGAGTGTTTTTGTGAAAGTGACATGACCTCCAAAGGTTAATATTTACCCAGCTTTGATGACTGACAAACTTGCTTTTTGCAGGGTAACTTTAAACACATTTTTGTGGAGGTCGATTAATGTTTTTCTTTCATTTTATTTCCCTTCTTAATATAGCGACTCTTTGATTAGGCAGCTTTTCACTTCTTATTGGTTTCATTTTCTAATTTATTGCTCTATTTTTATGATGCATTGAAACTCAACTATCTTCGGGGTTTTAGGTGCTGGGACAAAGTTTGTACTGTAATAATGCAACGTCTGCAATCTAACTCACAGTGGCAGCTTAAGTCAAAATCATTGTTTTATTTACCAAAATGATTAAACGCTTTATTAATTATTTATTCATTTTTTCATTACGTTTTGAACTTTTAAAATGTTTACAGAAAGAATTGAAAGAAGAGTCCAAAGTCACATTTTCATTTTTATTGGTTCTTTAGGGAAAGAAGTTATTTATTTTTGTTTTTTGTGTAAGCAGGAGGTTCCCAGTCGTCTAGCTCTAGGCTCCCTTATCAGACAAACACACCGTGGAGTCTGTCAGAGCAGACAGCTGGTGAAGTAACGGGAACATTCACCAGGCTGCAAGCCAAAGCCTCTGTCACTTAGGTTTAGAGTTTGGAGGAGCAGCAAAAAGCCAAAGCCCTGCTGACACAGAACCATTGTGTTGTGCTCCGTGGTCGGCCTCGTACACCCTCTTGGCCTCGTACACCCTCCTAGCAATTAGACCAGTGTCTGGGCACAAGGCTGCACTACGGACAGCTAAGAAGACCCTGGTGGGTCAACTGGAGTGGTGCTTGTGTGCACAATGAGACAGAAATGCACAGGAAAAAAAGGTCCCAGCGACTCTGGAGGGAGGGAATTGGAGGGGAGTGGTGGCTCCACAGAGTGAGGGAGCCGGTACGGGCCGCTACAGTTGCCAGCCGGCCCCTCCTCTGGGAACACACAGAGCCTAATGAGTTTGATAGTCTGCTGAGCTCCATAAATCATGCCATGCAAAACATTTCTCCTCTCTGAATAAAAGCATTTATCACCCTCTGTTTATTCACTCACTCTCACAAGATTGATTGGCTCCCAGCAGCCTGCCGAGCAATCAGCCGTGCCGATTCCTCTATTTCTCCGTCAGTCGTCTTCCTCGGTTTTTATTTTTATATATTTATTTCTCTCTCCT
This sequence comes from Telmatherina bonti, assembly GCF_933228915.1. Taxonomy (NCBI): domain Eukaryota; kingdom Metazoa; phylum Chordata; class Actinopteri; order Atheriniformes; family Telmatherinidae; genus Telmatherina; species Telmatherina bonti. The sequence continues at coordinate 19,272,403 of NC_136613.1, read as the reverse complement.
GTCATTTAGTGGGAAAACTTCGGAAGGAGTGGATGAGAGAGACCATCTCCAATGTCGGCTTGGGGATGCTCAAGTCCGTCAAGGACTACGTGGACCCAAATAACATCTTCGGCAACAGGAACCTGCTCTGAGTCCCAGTTCCTGTCTGTCTTTTTCTAAAAGCATCTTATTCATTTGGAATTAACATACTAAATATGAATTTAAAATGGACAGAAATCTTGACTTCTCCATCAAATGCGGGATTCGGTGCCATTTAATGATTCACCCAAACCTTTTCTTTAACTGTAATGCACTTGATCTGCTGTAACAATCACTTTTGATTCACGATGAAGTTCGTTTTTACTGTTTCGTTGCGGCCTCGGCTTCTTACGCTACGGCCACGATGCAACTCGATGCAGCAAAAACTTTGACATACGTGCTTTTGTTTAACGGACTTAAACATCCTTGCCAATACAGTTAAAACTGCTTGTTTTCCTGTTCCTCCATTAAGTGTGTAAGGCACTTCTTTAGTGGTAAGTTTTAGAGGAATACACTCTAAAGCCCTGTGCCTTTCTAAAGCTTTTGTCTGCCTTCCCTTCTCCTCCTACATACTTGTCAGTGAGTCCTTTTGTCAAGAAAAGAGGTCTTGGTGGTTTTCAGTGCTTCCTGTTTGTCTTCTCATGCCTTCTTGCCGTCTGTTGTACTGACTTATTGCCATAAGAAACTTGTTTCTGGACTGTGTGTCTGTGTGTGCCTCTTCTGATAAACCAACTAAACCCTCTTGTTGTAATCCACCAAACTTTATAACAGTCCCTCCATGTGAAGTATGATTGCAAAACGATGTATCTTTTGTGATTAGTTTAGTTTTTTTTTTTTTTTTTTTTTTTTTTACTACAATATTTTACCCTGCATGGTTTGTTACTAAATAAGTAAAGTGGAAATCAAAAAGCCATTTTCAAACATGCATTTTTTTTTTAGTTTGGCCACATTCTCAGTGTCAGGCCTCTGGATTGCGGTGCTCATGTTGTACCAAAGACTCAGTTCATCAGATTGTGCAGACATACTGTAAACATGTGGTTGATATCATAAACATCACACCACATAATTTAGTAACATCATGCACAGCTATACTGTTTATTCTTATATTAAAAAAATTCCCATTATCATAGCTCTACTTGTAAATACTGATGACTGTTACACTTGCTAAAAACCTTCAAGTTAATTTTGCTTTTTTTATGTTCATGCCAACTATTTTTCCTATTGATAATTGTTTCATCGGCGCCCCCACACCCTTTCTAAATCAAAATATTCCTCATCAGCTCCAGCTGTTGAAATTTAGTTTTTCTATCTTGTCTAAACTTTTTTTTTTTTTCTTTTTTTTTAACAGATACGAGAAAATGTTACATTTTGATACTGGACTTTTTCCATCTAGCCTCTGATTTTAAAGACGTTTTCCTCTTTAATCCCTCTGATCTGTGCTTCACGTTTTCCAGAACCACTTTGTCCTGTTATTCCTATAAATGAGACTCTTTTGGGACCTAACATTTTACCCCATGTATCAAAAAAATGTGTGCAAGCTTGTGAATGTTGTGGCTGTCTCTCTCTCTTTTTCTTTCTCTCTCTCTCTCTCTCTCTGTCGCTCTCTCTCTCTTTCTCCGTCTCCATCTCTCTTAGTTTTCCACTTCTCTTAACATGGTGATATCTAAATACATTTTGTCAATGCTGTTTGTGCAATAAACTGAACTAAAACACCCCAGTTGTGGATTTCTTCCCCTTCCAGTGTGTACACATAATTATTCATTGGGCAGAAATCTATTCCTCATGCTGCATCTCCAGCCAGCTCTGCAATGCTCGTCCTGATTTATACTGTCAGACATGCTGGGGAAGGTCAGCGAAAGCCTGAGAGCAGGTTTCTATTTGCTCTGCATCTGCTTACTCCATGCAAAGCTCGATGTAATCCTGCACAGCCAAGTGTAACGGAGCCTGTCTCTTGCTGTTCGACAGGCTTTTGTAGTTTTTAATTTTTTTTTCCCCCTCTCATCACAGGCTCATTGTGGAGTCATCCTCACCCACGCAGCCACCCACACACTGCTGGCTGACGTCACAACCACCCATCAACAACAGCAGAGTTCAGCCTTTAGCACAGACATGCACTGCAGCTGATGTGCTAAAGGCAAGGATTATGTGACAATGTGACAATAACATTTAGAATATAACCCACTTCTAATCAAAGCGCTTTAATGAGTCTTTATTGATAACAGATTTATACATTTGACTATTGATGTACCTTTACAACATTAATTAAATGTGACTTCCAGATGCATTCAGATGTGAGTGAATAAAATCTATTTCATGGAAAGATGCAGGCTTGTGTAAAGACACATTTATCCACATGAGGGCAGCACTGCGCCGGCAGAAATTTAAACTTGGTCAAAGTAGGAATTATTTTAAACCGTACATAACAAGAGTGAGACTCTGTGGAACAGTTCATTCATAGTATCAAAGAGACAGATCTCTCAGCAAGACCTAATACTTTTAGGAATTTTGTTTGTTTTGCCTTTTTTTTTTTTGCTTTTATTGACAGAATGAATGCAGGATAGCACCATTTCACATCTTATTCCTTTTCCTTGAACTGCAGTCTTCAAGGAGCTCCTTTACTTCACATCCATTTTGCCCCCAGGAGCCAGAGGTTTCCAAGATGTGTGAGTGATCACGTTTTATTTCAGTGGCCACAGGTCTTTTTTTGTTTTTCCTTTTTTTTTTTTTTTTTTTTTTTTGAGATTCTGTCAATAATGCACTTCTGCTTTTAGAAAAGAGATTTTGATAAAGTGGAGAACAATAAATATAACACATTCAGAGTAAAACATGGAAAATGAATTGTTCCTCTCTTAGAACTAAAAATCTGTATGTAAAAATGTGTATTTGTGTGTGAGGGGTGAGCAAACATGCAAATAATGTAAATAGTTGCAAGGTTTAAAGTAATTATGCTTTATAAGGTACACCTGCTATTACTGTTTTAGATACACATGACACAGCTACTGCAGATTTGTAGGCTGCACATCCACAATGCAAATCTCCTGTTCCTTCATATCTCAAAGCCGGTCTGTTGGTTTGAGATCTTCTGACTAAGAAGGCCATTGGAGTACAGTGTCACATATTTAAGAAACCATGATTTGAGCTGTATGACATGGTTCATTATCTTGCTGGATAAAACTCAGATTGGCTTTCAGAGTGAACAATGTTCAGTTGGTTTCTACGGGTCCTAAAATGTACACTAAATTCTAACACTGCCATCAGATTGTTGTGACAAGATTTAACAGACCAGAAAATGTTTTTACAAACTTCTACAGTGTAATTCTGATGAGCCTGTGTAAATTGTAGCCTGATATCCATGTCTTTATAGAGATGAAATGTCTGGATACCTTGGCTGTAACAAGAAGTTATTTGTGTTACCATTCGCTTTCTATAATCCAACCAGTCTGTCTATGCTCCTCTAAATTCTGACATTAACAAGGCATTTCTGTCCAGACAACTGCTGCTCATGGGATATTTTCTATTTTTCAGACCATTCTCTGTTCATCCTAGAGATGGTTGTGTGTGAAAATCCCGGTTGATCAGCAGTTTCTAAAATACTCAGGCCAGCTTATTCAGCACAAACAACCATGTTTAAAAGCACTTAAATCCCATTTCTTGCCATTTTGAGGCTAAGTTTGAAATTCAACAAGTCATCCTGACCATGTTTACATGCCTTACTGTACTGAGTTTCTGCCATGTGACGAGCTGATTATTATTCAGCAAGTGATTAGCTATTAACAAGCCAACAAGCGATTGAACTCGTGTGTCTAATAAGTTAAAATTAAGTTGATACAGACAAAGGCTAAATGAATTAGTATGAGTATAGTAAAGAGAGAAGAGTTTAATTGGAGAGTGAATAAGAGCACACGTGGCAACAGATGCAGTTTTATTTCAACTCTGAACAGAAACATTGCACATTTGCCTTTTCATGCCTTGGGTTTCGTTCAGATTAGCCTGCCATGAAATCCAAAGGGAGAAGGAAAAAAGAAACACAAGAAGCAGGTTAACATTGCGAAAAATACAAGTAGATGTCAGTCACATGTGGAGACCTAATAGAAAAATAGAACCGCAATATTCATATGTAACTCACGCAACATGATGCAAGAGAATTTAAGTCATGCATGCCTCATGAGATAACGTGTGTAGTGAAGAAAATATGAGGTATTTGTTGGCTCACTTGTTTGCTACATCCTTAGCAAGTGGTTGGATTTAATACTGCATAAAACATGCAATGCAAAAACTTTTTCTGGTTGAATTCCACTGAGCTTTTCAACTAAAATACAGCAGAGCACACACAGATCCATGCCACACAATGTGCACAGTCACGTTTGAAACTCCAGTTAGCAAAGCTACAGCACAATTCAAAAGGCATACCCCCACCCCAAAAACCAATGCTAATGCTAATAATAATAGTAATAATAATAGTAATAATAATAATAATAATAATATCAAAGAAAAAGCTTTGATATTACATGGGCACTTCAGTTCTACTAATTTCTTCTGGACATAAAAAAAAAAGAAGCTCTTATTCAGTGTCTAGCCTTTGTCATCTTGGAGAAAAAAGAAAATAATCAATGGAAAAGGTTGACATTTTTGAGAAAAAAAAAACACCTAATTGCTTCTTGAAGACAGAAAGAAGCAGCTTTCCTGACTCTGTCCAAAAAAAGTAATGTGTAAAATCTGTGGATGAAATGTGTTAAAAGGATTTGTGCTTGACCGGATCTCCTGTGAAATCACACTCACGCAATTGGTGGTGCCTTAAAAGGTGTGGCCAGGGGTTCAATCAAATGCCCACTCCTTGTAGCATTACTTGAGTTCATGAGAAATATGCCTGACCTCGTCACATGTCGACACTTTATCAGTACACTGGAGGGTTAAGAAAAGATGGATGATTAGCCAAATCACAGTTCTGTCCTTACCTCCCCAAGTAGTTCTGGTGCTTCAACCTGACCAAATATTTAATGAAAACAATTTAAAAAAAAAAAAAAAGAAAGAAAGATAAAAAAGAAAGAAAGTTTAAAAAAAGTTATTCAACAAAATACAAGACCCGAACTCAAAGTGCTCAGAACACTCTAGTTCCACATGCAGAGATGAAGACTTGTTTGTTGATTGATAAGATGTGCGTTTTGGGCATGTTGCTGGAACATTTACATCTAAAGTTGCAGTTATTGGCATCTGTGGTCTGCAGAAAGATGTTATGGTTTTTTGTTCGAAAGAAACCCGTGAGCTGAATGCTGCAACAGTCACAATTGTTACTTATTGTCAGTCTGGATGATTTTGTTGTTTATAATCATAACTGTAAGATGAGCTAACCAACCTATATTTAACAGATACAGGGCGACAAAAGTTATATAAATTTCCCAACATAGGTTTAAACAAAAACTACAATAGGTAGCTTTTAAAAATGCTAGCCAATACTTTTTAATGAATTGTGATGCTGAGTTGTAGCGTACAGATGTCAGTATTAAACCAGTAGAGCTGAAGACATGTCCTGCAATAATTAATTTACCATTAGAACATTTTTCTCAAGGCACATTGTGTGTGAGAGAGACAAGGGAAAACTTGCATTTATAAAACTGGGTAAAATATATCTCCATAATGTAAATTATGTGAATTCTTGTGGCTAACAAGGGGCCAAGACATAACTGTAGTCATTGGTTTTAGAAATTACGGCAGAAAAAGCATGGATCAACATGGATTTCCATACTATCTAAGAACCTCAGCAAAGAGGCCATGCATTTTTCATTAGGATCTTAAAACAAGGCACAGGAAAGGAGGGAGAATTCAATTTGCAATGCAAGCACTGTTACAGGTCCTGCTGTCCCTGCACCCTCTCATACAGCTACAATCCAATCCAATCCAATGCATACAGTTTATGTTTTTTTAAACAGCACTTGTAAATAACACTATAGCCTATTTACAAATTTACAAAAATGTTACCCTCGGACAAAATGCGAGCAACAAGATAGCAAGACCAAAACATCCACAGCAGAGACAAACTTTATATTCTATGTCTTTTGCAAAAAAAAGTCTGTCTAATGCCCAGAATAGTTGGTGTTAGTTGACATATTAACACAGTGGTTTGATTTCTATCTGACTTGGTGTCATCAGGTGATTTGTAGCTCCTCCAACAAGCTTGCCAAACACAGCTCTCTCAGCCTTCAGCACAAAGAATCTGAAGGGAGCAGAAAAACCTTCATGTCAGCGCCAGACTCGAGTCTAAAGCTCATCTCTAGTAGCAAAAGCGAAGAGCAGAGCCCAAGAACCTCTGCATGCATTGCACTGCCTCTGCTGCAGACAGCATTTAGGAGACAATGGGCCTAAGATTTCAGCTTGCCAGCAGAAGCTAACTAGCTGCCTTCGACAGTGTGCCATCGCTGTTGCCGCTGCAGCAGGGCATGCTGCCAGTTTTTGCCACAGCGCAGCCGCTGGTTTCTGCGCCGTCGCCACTGCAAGGGCTCGCAGGTGCAGAAACACTCTGGCCACATTGTCTTTTCTGGTTCAGTTCTTCCCATTTGGCCCGGTTTGCTCTGATCATATCAAGCATCGGGTGAAGTTTAGGATTCAATTTGACCAGAGTCTGGAGAGAGAAAAAGGAAAAAAAGACAACAATGACATTTGTTTGGTGTTAAAGTTCATCTAATTTCTTCTCCTTCCTTACAAACACTGAGACACTCATGCACAGTTCTACTCAAAACCTGCACATTTCATGAAAGCAAATGTATTTGTCTGGTTATGTTAAGATTTCTTTATAGTCGTCCTTATTTACACTACATGCATACACACACACACACACACACACACACACACACACACACACACACACACACAAAGAGATATTATTTCCCCAGCTTATGCACGAGGCTACCACACAATTAATATTCAGTAAAAAATTAATTCTATTAGATACTGTAAGTGTAAGTCTTTTTCTCACGACACATGTCCAAACTTTTTTTTTGTCTTGTGAATTTGTATGAGTAGTTATATGGGAAGTCATTGTTATGATATATTGGATAAATATGAGTATTGCTTTCCTCTTCTGGGAAATGTGATTTGTGTGCATGAAAGGGAAAGTTCCACACCCTCAAATGAACTGAGCTTTGAATGCGCGATCTAACATCTATTTATGTGCTCGAGTTCAGACATCATGAATCATAATGAACTATCTGATATGTTATGGAATCATTTCTAATCTTGCATTTATATGTAACTATTGTAAAGCAATACAGATGTGATATTGAACAGCATTAAAGCTGAGCAAATATAAAATCCATATCCATTTCTGTAGGTTGTAATTGAATCATTATATTATATACAACACAGCTCATGAAGGGTAGCTGTTAAAATGAAGATTAATCTAATCGAATGATCTTTCATAAAATTCTTAAAGAAAACAAGCAAATCTTTGACTGGTTTCATCTCCTGTAAATGTGATGGGGCTAACTTGGATTTATTAAAAAAAAAAAAACCCAAAAAAACAGTCACAAGCTTGTAATGCTGTCTTTATCAAGACATACATGCATACACAAAATTTCAAGAAGTACTGTAATCCTAACATCTTTTAAACCTGTTAATCCTCTTCACTTTGTCAACACCGGCAGTGAGACATCATGATTGCTTTGTGCATTATTCCACTGGGGCAGACTTAGAGGAAAAAGATAGGGACTGTCATGCAAGATGGAAGGTTATATAATGTAGGATTAATTTTCCACAATGTAGCAAGCTACCACCAGGATAAGGAGATCAGTGAGATCAAGAGAAAGATCTCTTCCACCCACGAACAAAGAAAAAAAAAACCTGTCACCTCTGAACTTCCTCTGTTCTCCCCCCTCATAAGTTTAATTGGCAGCAGCAGGATGGCGAGCTCCATATCTACATTCTCAAAACATCAGCCTTTAACATGAGGCAGCGTGGAGACAAACCCCCCACGCAGACAACACACACAGCTTTGATGCTTTTTTATCAACACAGCACAGACAGTAACAATGGTGAAAACACAGCCCAGCGAAGATTAGTCTACTTTAACTTTAGACACTGTGTTCAGCAGCTACCAAAAGGATCTATTTGGTTTCTATTTAACTTCTAATGACTGACTGTGATGTTTTTGCACAGTGCAAAAGCATATAGGATCACCTTGTCCAATGAGAATAAGTGATTTATTTGATCCTGTGCTCCTTTCACTTCTCTGCTCTGGCATTCATAATTTTACCTCCAACAGTGTCTTAACAGACCTGATCTCCTCAGTAAGTCAGCCTTTTCCTTCCTCCCACACAACTATTACTGCTAGGAGTGGGAGGGGCTGGCGAGTTTCTGCTGATGTCATTCAGAGACACACACTCTCACTTTACTACCCCAGTGAGAACACAGCATAGATTTCCATTTGTTCTCTGAAAAGGTGATCACTAGCTCTAACTTGGATCATCATATTGGCTGAGCAAGGATCCTCCAACAGAGTCAGCCTGGTTTTCGATGTGTCCAAGGAAAAGTATGCAGTATAGTCAGTAATTACATTACTGTGTGTACTGAAGCCCACAGCAGTGTCTTACTGCAGGGATTTAACCTGACTTGCATCACAGCTCTTTTCACACACTTATCTGTGCTTTAATGCATCTGAAACTTCACACTCACTCTGTTATTCTCAAAAGAACGGGATGCAACCTTGAAGTTGTTCCAGAGCTTTCAATAATAGAAAAAAAATCTCTTTCAGTGAGAAATCTGTGGCTGAAAAGAAAGTCAAATAGTTGTCAGTGACAGTTTCTCTGCTGGCATCAGTGGAGGACAATAACTGAGGAAGGAAAGCTTCTACTCATGTCAGAGGCGGACAAGTGACAAGTGTGACACAATAAAGGCTGGTGAGCATTTAATCTTTGAAATGTTACCTCGTAGAGTGGCGAACAGATTCCATCAATCCATTCCAGCTGAAGCCCTGGCAACTCATCCTTCCTGTTTCGGTCAAAGATGGCCTGAAACGCAAAAGATAACAGCTTATATTTTTCTGCATTTGTCAAGCTTGCAGGCCCTGAAGTGCTGCTGTTAGCGCCTTGGTTTTAAAGAATTCTCCTTCAGCTCTCAAGTCTACTGAGTTTATTTTACGCACATTTTCTATTCTCCCTCATTCTTCTGCAGCCTGAACTTAAGAGGCTCCGCTGGGGCTGTGCTTCAGAGATAGTTACCGGGCTAGGACTCAGAAGTTAATATTTCATTTTCAACACCCACACATAAAGCGCTAAAGGTTTGACACAAGCAGCAGACCTGAGGCTACTGAATTAGTTATTTCAGAGGGGTGGCAATGTGGCCAGCCTCGATTACTCAACAGTCATTAATTGCATGCAGAAAGCTGCTGATTTTCCCTTTGACTGACTTGCAACACAGTTCAGCCTCATAAAACTCCTCAATCAACCAGATCATTTTCTTCTCACTGCAGCGTCGAGATCAGCAAAAATGATTTTCAGTGAGTAAAAAACTAAATTTCTCCTCCGTTATAACCTTCAGTTATGAGAAAAGAGATTTGGTCTGTACCCTTTCAGATGAATGAATAAAAATTGCCATGAATCAAGGGGATATTTTTGGGGGGGGAGCCCCGAACCCCTCCTCCCCTCATAGCATAGCAGCAGCAAGGCAGTGGAGCGGTCAAGCTGACCCAACACATTTCTCACACTATGAGACACAAGCTCTCATGTTTCCCCTGCAGTCAGTATGTTTTGACACAGCAGAGAGAATATATCTTTGCTTCAGCATCATCAGCTCTTCGAGGGCGCAGAGGTGAGAGAAACTGCAAAACGCACAAATGCAGAGCTGGTCTGATATACTCACAGAGGGCGTGAGTTTCAGCTCCAATCTTTCTCTGTCACCTTGCTCGAAGAACTCGCTTGTCACCAGCTCTGCAACCTGAGGAGAGAGAAAAGGTTTGTGCAGGGCTGCAACTCACCAGATAAACTCAGACTTAGACTTTATTTAATCTCACAGTGGAAAAATTTACTTGTTACAGCAGATTTTTAGTATGGAATAAAGTGCAGGAAGAAGCAGAAAAAAATGAATGTGCATCACAACAAATATAAATATAACACACAAACATACACATATGTATAAATAAAATTTTATATTATTACTATTATTATTAATTTTGTCTTCAAACTCACTCCGAATCAGTTCCCCCTGCTTATCCCAACCACTCCAATTTTCAGGATTTTTTGAGGACTCTTCAAATGGGTTTAAAAAGGCCATTTGAAGTGCTCAATGAGTAATTTTCCTTGATCTTCCAAGAGAAAAAAAACATGGGGTTCCTTATCACTGCTAAACAGAGATGTAGGACTAAGTGAAGGCAATGAGAGGAGTTGGGCGTCATTGTTAAAAAGCTAAGGAAAGTACCTGGTAATCATATCAATAAATGAAAAGTAGTAAATTCCCACAATATTATATCAATGTCTCTTTGCCAAATATTATCAACATATTTCATTTTAGCGCAAGATGATTGGTTCAGACATACATCCCCACATTTCACTGCTTGTGTTCACAGTGTATTTGTCACCTTGCGTGATATGTCCCAGGGCTTTGTGACAGCGCCAAGATCACATGCTGTCATCATCATGGATCTGAGAAGAGGACAGGTTTATTTTAAGCATTAGGTACTAGGATGTAAGTTAGATTATCTTTCAGACACAGAAAGAAACAAAGAGTAAAAACATTACCTGCACATGTCTCTATGAGCCTTTACGTTCCAGTTGTACTCTTCCTTCTTGACGAGCTCAAAGAATGTGCTTCTATTCCTAAAGGGAAACAAAGCCATTTTTACACATTGGTGTAATTTACATTAAATCCACAAGGGGGCGATGTTACCTAAAAGAAGCAACCTGCAACCATTCATTAAGCATGTCAGGCAGATGTGCTTGATAGCGTGCTTCATTGTAAATATTTGTGCTCGCACTCTGTGGATATCTCTCAGTTTAGTTTGATTAGTAGAACATACTCAAAGTAAAGTGTGAGGTCTGTAGCCAGAATCGACTGTTTCAACAGCTGCATGAGGTTGCTGTACTCTGTAGACGAGAGGTTGGAGAAGATGTTGTGGCCCTGTAGGGAGACATAAACACAGGAAAACATGATATTGAACTCAAGCATCCCTTTTACAATTGCACACAAAGAGCATCAAATAAAAGGACAAAAGAAAAAAAGCTCCAGATGAATAATTTATGATATTTGGCATGCACATCACTGTTTTTCATGGATTTTATGGTAAATGACTGGTAATGGCAAAGATGCTGAAGTGAAATCTTTAAGAAGTAAATTCTACGATTAAAATAGGTCTTTAAGTGGGGTTGTATGATGTAATTATGAATACTTTGTATATCGAGAACAACTTAGATCGAAAGAAAGGAAGAGAGAAAATCATGGTAGTTTAAGCAAGTAATACGGACTAGCAGAACAGGCGACGAGAATCTGTTTTCTTAACATTCAAGTCCCGCTGTAAGAATAAAGTAGCATGCAGAAATGGGAAGGGAGCATCGTGCATAAATCACGCTTCAGCCATTTTTTTGTTGTTGTAAATAAGTGATTTCTTTATGGGACTGTGTTGTTAAACTTTGTCAGAACCTACCCTAAGACTTGTTCAGCCTGGGTCCCATCTGAAACTAAAGCTCCTGCTGGAATAATATATATACATTTATTTACATAATATATAATTTTAAATGATGTAAATGGAAACTGTAAAAAATGTTATTTGTATCCTGTGTGTTCCATACCAAAGTGCTTCTTTATATTGTCATATTTTTTAACATTGTGTGGACTGTAGTGTCCTTTATTGTTCAGCAATAGATGAGAAAGTGAGTATAGGAGATGTCAGAAAGGAACCTTACACCTGACTGCATTTTAATGGCAGCTGCTTTACCTGGTGAACAAAACAATGCACCTACATGAGCATTCAGCTCCAACAAAACCAGTTATTTTCTTCATCTGGTAGTTTTGTCCTGAAGTGCAACATTTCATTGACAGTTTTGTAACCATGCTGCTCTGGTCTGTTGCCTCCACTATCTGAAACTCCAACAGAAACAGTTGTTAAACTTTCTGCTGCCAAACCGAGCTCGGTAGGCTGAGTTGGGGACCTAGCTTCAGGGTAAACTCCCTTCACTCGACCCTGCAGTGGTGAAGCAGACACTGGACTCTGCTGGAACTAGAAGACCTGTGTGGTGTTTATTGCCAAAGCTTATAGCCAAACATTTATAGCTAAACAGGCAATATCTCACAGCTGACTTCCTCTGCTCCCGACGCAGAGCATTTCTCTCTCCTCTGTAGCTTGACCATTTTTATCCACCTTATTTCTGGGGGTGTCACGGTAGAAAGGGTTATGGGTACAACTTCCTGTCAGGCAGTAAGCCACTGACTAATGATAGTAGCGGGGCATCGGCCACGATTTACTCAAGATTTGTTTCCTTTTAATTCAGTAGATAAAACGCTGTTTTTGTTTTGTTTACGTTTATTTGACAATCTAGAGTTTACTAAAATGGCCTTGCAGAGTTTGGGTACCTCTTGTGCTGTTGAAAAATCAGAACATGATCTATGTATGCTCATTTAATTTTGTTGACAAATGGTTGACAATGGAAAATCTGCATCCTACTTTGTGGCTGGGCTACGAAAAATCACAGAAGAGATCGGATCCTCAGAAGGACTAAAAACAGTGTCATGACAATATTAGGTACTTAAACATGCTTACACATTTCATTCATAGAACATTTTGTGAAAACAACTGGGATTCAACTGCACTTAAACACATAAGTCTAAACAGGTAAAGTAATGGATGGTTTTAGAGCTGTAACATTTAACTTGTTCAATGAAAAACTGACTGATAAACACTTAAACACAAATGGAAATTTTTTTTAAAGGTTTTAATCTGCAATTTTTTTTTTAAAGGTTTTAATCACCCTCTCCCTGAGCCGTCACCTTATCGTGGTGGAGGGGTTTGTGCGTCCCGAAGATCCTAGCAGCTATGTTGTCGGGGGCTTTATGCCCCTGGTAGGGTCACCCATGGCAAACAGGTGTCTAGGGGAGGGACCAGACCAAGCACGGCTCATAGACCCCTATGATGACGACTAACCTGGGCATGAATGTTCCCTTGCCCGGACGCGGGTTACCGGGACCCCCTTCTGGAGCCAGGCCTGGAGGCGGGGTACGAGAGCGAGCGTCTGGTGGCCAGGCCTTCGCCCATGGGGCCCGGTCGGGCTCAGCCCGAAAGGGTTACATGGGCCCCACCTCCCGTGGGCTCACCATCTGCGGGAGGAGCCGTAGGGGTCGGGTGCAATGTGAGCTGGGCGGCAGCAAGGGGCGGGGACCCTGGCGGTCCGATCCCTGGCTGCAGAAGCTGGCTCTAGGGACGTGGAACGTCACCTCTCTGGTGGGGAAGGAGCCTGAGCTTGTGCGCGAGGTTGAGCGGTTCCGACTAGATATAGTTGGACTCACCTCGACGCATGGCTTGGGCTCTGGAACCAGTACCCTCGAGAGGGGCTGGACCTTCTTCCACTCTGGAGTTGCTCATGGTGAGAGGCGCCGAGCAGGTGTGGGCATTCTCATCAGCCCCCAGCTTGGTGCCTGCACGTTGGGGTTTACCCCGGTGGATGAAAGGGTAGTTTCCCTCCGCCTCCGGGTGGGGGGACGGGTCCTGACTGTTGTCTGTGCTTATGCACCGAACAGCAGTTCAGAGTACCCACCCTTTCTGGAGTCCTTGGAGGGAGTGCTGGAGGGTGCTCCTTCTGGGGACTCCATTGTTCTGCTGGGGGACTTCAATGCTCATGTGGGCAATGACAGTGAGACCTGGAGGGGAGTGATTGGGAGACATGGTCCCCCCCCTCTGAACCCAAATGGTGTTTTGTTATTGGACTTCTGTGCTCGTCATGGATTGTCTATAACGAACACCATGTTCCAGCATAAGAGTGTCCATATGTACACCTGGCATCAGGATTCCCTGGGCCGCAGTTCAATGATCGACTTTGTAGTCGTATCGTCGGACCTGCGGCCACATGCCTTGGACACTCGGGTGAAGAGGGGGGCGGAGCTGTCAACTGATCACCACCTGGTGGTGAGTTGGCTCAGATGGTGGGGGAGGAAGCCGGTCAGAGCTGGCAGGCCCAAACGTGTTGTGAGGGTCTGCTGGGAACGTCTGGCTGAGTCCCCTGTCAGAGCGAGCTTCAACTCCCACCTTCAGCAGAGCTTCGAACATGTCCCGAGTGAGGCGGGGGACATTGAGTCCGAATGGGCTGTGTTCCGTGCCTCTATTGCTGAGGCGGCCAGCCGGAACTGTGGCTGTAAGGTAGTTGGTGCCTGTCGTGGCGGTAATCCCAGGACTCGTTGGTGGACACCAGCAGTGAGGGATGCCGTCAAGCTGAAGAAGGAGTCCTATCGAGCCTTCTTGGCCTGTGGGATGCTGGAGGCAGCTGATGGGTACCGGCGGGCTAAGCGGCATGTGGCTACGGCTGTTGCCGAGGCAAAAATTCGGGCATGGGAGGAGTTCGGCGAGGCCATGGAGAAAGACTTCCGGACGGCTTCGAGGAGATTCTGGTCCACCATCCGGCGGCTCAGGAGGGGGAAACAGTGCTCCATCAATACTGTGTACAGTGGAGGTGGGGAGCTGCTGACCTCAACTCGGGACGTTGTGGGTCAGTGGAGGGAATACTTCGAAGACCTCCTCAATCCTACCAACACGTCTTCCCATGAGGGAGCAGAGCTGGTGGACTCAGGGGTGGACTCTCCTATCTCTGGGGCTGAAGTCGCTGAGGTGGTCAAAAAGCTCCTTAGCGGCAAGGCCCCGGGGGTGGATGAGATCCGCCCGGAGTTCCTTAAGGCTCTGGATGCTGTGGGGTTGTCCTGGCTGACACGCCTCTGCAGCATCGCGTGGACATCGGGGGCAGTACCGCTGGATTGGCAGACTGGGGTGGTGGTCCCCCTTTTTAAGAAGGGGGACCGGAGGGTGTGTTCCAATTACAGGGGAATCACACTCCTCAGCCTCCCTGGTAAGGTCTATTCAGGGGTCCTGGAGAGGAGGGTCCGCCGGATAGTCGAATCCCGGATTGAGGAGGAGCAGTGTGGTTTTCGTCCTGGTCGCGGAACAGTGGACCAGCTCTATACCCTCTCTGGGGTCCTGGAGGGGGCATGGGAGTTTGCCCAACCAGTCTACATGTGCTTTGTGGACCTGGAGAAGGCATTCGACCGTGTCCCCCGGGGGCTCCTGTGGGGGGTACTCCGGGAGTATGGGGTACCGGACCACCTTGTACGAGCTGTACGACAGGTGTCAGAGCTTGGTCCGCATTGCCGGTAGTAAGTCGGATCCGTTTCCGGTGAGGGTTGGACTCCGCCAAGGCTGCCCTTTATCACCGATTCCGTTCATAACTTATATGGACAGAATTTCTAGGCACAGCCGAGGTGTTGAGGGGATCCGACTTGGTGGCCTCAGGATTGGGTCCCTGCTTTTTGCGGATGACGTGGTCCTGTTGGCTTCATCTGGTCGTGATCTCCAGCTCTTGCTTGAGCGATTTGCGGCCGAGTGTGAAGCGGCTGGGATGAGAATCAGCACCTCAAAATCTGTCCATGGTCCTCAGCCGGAATAGGGTGGATTGCCCTCTCCGGGTCGGGGGTCAGGTCCTGCCTCAAGTGGAGGAGTTTAAATATCTCGGGGTCTTGTTCACGAGTGAGGGAAGGATGGAGCGCGAGATCGACAGACGGATTGGTGCGGCGTCTGCAGTAATGCGGACTCTGCGCCGGTCCGTCGTGGTGAAGAAGGAGCTGAGCCAGAAGGTGAAGCTCTCGATTTACCAGTCGATCTACGTTCCTACCCTCACCTATGGTCATGAGCTGTGGGTCGTGACCGAAAGAACGAGATCTCGTATACAGGCGGCTGAAATGAGTTTCCTCCGCAGGGTGGCCGGGCTCACCCTTAGAGATAGGGTGAGGAGCTCGGTCATCCGGGAGGGGCTCAGAGTAGAGCCGCTGCTCCTTCGCATCGAGAGGAACCAGTTGAGGTGGCTCGGGCATCTGGTCAGGATGCCTCCTGGACGCCTCCCTGGTGAGGTGTTCCAGGCACGTCCCTCTGGGAGGAGACCCCGGGGAAGACCCAGGACACGCTGGAGGGATTACATCTCTCGGCTGGCCTGGGAACGCCTCGGGATCCCCCCCGCAGAGTTGGCAAATGTGGCTGGGGAGAGGGAAGTCTGGGCTTCCCTGCTTAGGCTGCTGCCCCCGCAACCCGACCCCGGATAAGCGGCAGAAGATGGATGGATGGATGGGTTTTAATCATGTCTCTATATTGTACAGCATGTCTTTATATGTCTGATGCTGTTTTTTCAAGTTTTATGTTTTTAATAAAACTAAAAAAAATCAAAATTAAGACTGTGTGTTACTTTCCCCATAGCTTCATACAGTGCTCTTGATGGTTTGTGTTGGTAGCACACACACTTGTTATCTGCTTACTGTATTTTCAATAGATTCAGGTATTGTGGTCAGAGCTGAATCTTCTTTGCAACAAATTTATCTACCAATTATAATGAAAGCATGCATGAAAAGTAGAAATTCTGGAGGTTTCATATGTGTATCTGTAAAGTCTTTGTCAATTGAACAGTCCAGCTCCAGGTCCTCTGTTGGTGTCCAGATAACCAGCATGCTGTTTGTATTTCACCTGACATTGAAACTAACACCCAGCCTTGGTGATGCGGGACTTTAAGGCTTTGGCTGGGCTCCATGTCTGCTTTAAGATGAATGAGATTGTGTCCCTCCTCTTTTAACAATAGCGATCGACCTTATCACTGTTTAGATACTGAGACACCTCAGAGCTTTTCAGCTTCACCGTCAGAAGCAACCGAGTCAAAGAAGTAGCTAAATATGTTAGCATATGTGATCCCTGGCCACTTCAGGTTATCCTCCCATCCCTCATCTTCGGTAGGCAGCTGTATGATTATATTGTACCACTTGAGCTCTGACAGGCAGTGTTCCCACATGTTTAAATCCCCAGCACTCAAAGAAACTGCATTAGCGTGAACTGTTTGCATGTAAACAAACGCAGGTTCAGGTCCGCGTTGGAATTCGCGCCCATATTTCACGCAATGCATCATGGGGGCTAGGAATATGGTCAATATGTGATGATATAATAAGATACGGTGATGTGATATGCCATATTAATTAGACCCAGTGCTTACTTTAATATAACTTTCTGAAGAGGTGACACAAAGCTAATATTCACACCAAAGCTTCTGCTCAAATAGCTTGGAGCTATCTTAGATTTAAGTTGTTTTGTGCATCAAATGTTTACTTTTCTGCTCTGTTCACTGCAGACAAGATATAAACTATTCATAAGTAGTACACACATTCCCACTTAAATTTTTCTGACCAGCATAATCACTTGGAACTATATTACAATAAATTTAACAGCTTGAAGACCCCCTACCATCACATTGAAGCTGAGTTGAACCAATTAGCTCCTGCTGTTATTCAAAGGCTTTTCAGCTGTTGCCTCAATAGCTTGAGACACAAAATCAGATGCAGTTTCAGTTCGCAGGCTCACTTGCCTCCAGACACACACCAACTTTAACCAAAACTCAATGCACAATATAATATCTTCAAGATTCCTGTGGGGGGATATTAGCACGCCCACTCTTTTCTGCCTGTATCCCACTGTGCGATGTGCCCCATTAAAAGGTGAATTCAACAAATTTAATACACCAGAGTGTGTTTTCAGAGTCTTTAGGGGTACCAGTGCATATGTGGAAAAAGCTGTGGCCACAGCTGAGTTGAGTCTGATAACTTTTTTAAAGTGACGTCAGCATTGGCTAAAGCTAAAGAGCAGACCAATTTGGGAATTAGCAAAGCCATTTAGTTAAAGCTATTTAGTTTTCGTCACTTTGGATAAAAGCGTCTGTAAATGACTGTAGAACCATACAATTAAACCCCGAGAATTCAGCTCTGAAAATTGTGCCAACATGCCTGTGACTCTTTTCATCAGCTCATGGGTTCCCATAAAATATTGAACGACGTAACAGCTGAAACACAAAGGATATCTCTCATTCTGTCACAACGGGAGCAGATGAAGAATGGTGGTGAGTAAAACCCAGAGTGAGAATAACTAGAGGAAACCGAGAGATACAAAAGAAGTGAGTGACGTGTAAAATTTACTGAGTCATAAATGACCGGTGCAGGCTGGCTGACTGAAGCACGAGCTGTCTCATCTATTTGATTTGGCCACAGTATTCATTTGTAAGCTAATTAACTAAGGACAACAGCATTTAAACCCCCAGTATCAACAGACACCAATATGATAATCCAAGCAAACATTTGTCAGCCTACTGTGTTGTCAGCACCATGATAATGAAGCCAATGGAACCCACTACTAAGCCTCATCTCAGCTGCTCCCTCAAAATGCCTCCAATTACAACTTCATGGAACCCATTCACCTGGTAAAATGTCTCTCTCAACCAATTACCACTGAATCTATCATCTCTGTAATTACATTGATTTGAGGGCAGTATGAGCAATTTGTTTACTTGCTCACATGTAGCACACACTGAGGCAACACATGGCTGCCTTCAAGCACTCTGAACACAAGTCCCTTTTTATCTGTAAGGAAAAAACAGTCCTCCACATTTTTAACTAATTTACAGGCAATTCCATTAGTATTTGGATACTGAATCATTATTTAGCCTGTGTATGCCGCCATGAATGAATAATGAATCTGTAATTAAGGTGTTATTTTGAAACTAAAATTCAGGGGACATAGTTGCATTTCTCATTCTACAGGACAGGTGAAGTATGATCTTATCCAACACCTTTAGTTGTTCTTCAACTAGAAGTCGTTTATTTGACGTAATTCCTCAATTAAAATCTGTATTGCTATTTTGCATTTATCACCATACAAAATTATTTTTTATTTCTAACCCTAAAATGTGATCTTACATCCTGAAGCATACCAGGAAACAATGTGTATTGTGTTTATGTGCAACCAAGGAAACCAGTAAAATAACATAAATTGCAGTTAATAAGTAGAATTAATTTATCTTAGCTCAAACCAAACTGACCAAAAATGAAAATTGATATTAGTAAAGATTTATCATGTTAACGTAGCATGTGTTTGTCTCTATCTTACATTAAAGAGAAACCAGTGGTTGAAAGTGCTGTTTAAATGTTCCCCCTTCCCCCAACCTTCATCCTTATTGTGAGAACTTTGTGGCTTTTTAAATGAAGGACTTACAGTAACATTGGCTTTGATGTGGAAATGCTTATGAGTTTTATTTTCCCTGTCTGCTTACAGGTCCAGTGCTGAAGAGGACAAACTAATGAGTTCGATTTAAGAGTACAGATGTGACAGAAAGAACTGTTTCAGCTGTGGACCATGACGATAAACATGGACAACAAAATGAGGTCCTTCAGGTGGTTCATAGGAATTGTGTTTTAGTAAGAATAACTGAATTTAAAGGTAACTTTGCAGACATTTTACATACTTATAAATAACATACTGAAAGAAAGAGAAAAACTATAATAAAAAGTAGTAATCTGTCTGTCTTGTTGCCTACGCATTTAGATGTCTGCCAGAGTACGGAAGGGTTCCCTTTACTGACTAGGTAATTGGACACTCATTATTTAGTCGGGTGAAGCTCTGCCCACTCTGGCAGATGCAGAAGAACACAGCAAATGTACAAAATGCAGCGGTGGAAGGAAGGTCTTTTGCATTTTTTCCCTGTTTTGAGACTGTGTACATCCATGCAACCTAATATTCACATCTCGTTGCTTCACCTGTTTTAACGGCACGTATATTGTGTTTATTCAACCTCCTATTTGTATTGTTACAATTTACAAAGCAGTAGCCCAAAATGTAGCTATTTACTAATTTATCCTTACCAAGTATTGTCTTATTTTTTTCATTGTGCTACTGCATATTCTTGGGTATATGAATGCTAATGTAATGTATGTAATCTATGCTAATGCTAATGTAATGTATGTAATCTATGTTTACTTGTAGTGTTTGTTGTGAAGTGTACAGCAAACTGCCATATATATATATATATATAGATGTGCTCATATGTGTTCATAAGTCTTGGTTGTAACTTCACAACATTTTAAAAAGCACAGGCATGAGTCTGGTCTGTTCACCTCTCCACCTGCAACAATAATGGGCCTTTTTTCCCAACTTATATTTTGGCATGTAGGGAAAGCCTTCCAGTTAGATAAGCTGGTTGCTGGCTCTGTGCATGCTGGTTCATGAGCACAGTTTACTGGATTACTTGCAGCATTGATACCATAAGGAGTTTCACCTATGCTTTCCCTGCTGACACTCAAAATATGTGAACATAATCAGACCCACAGCATGGTGATTACACGGACTAACAGTACTATGAAGTGTGCTTTATGTAAGAAACACTTTAATACTGGTGTATTCTGTACACTGTCTAAAGTTAATTAAGTTTGATGCAAAAGTTGATTTTATAGTCATAAGTACTATAAAATAATTTTTGTTCTGGAGAAATCTTATTGTGTTTAAAAACTATGATGTAGCTGAGATGTATGGGGTTTAAATCCTCAAATGCTTCGTTGGAAATGTTGTGTGATCACATAACACAAAATGTACTGCACAACAACAACATGCAGTGGTAAGCATTATCAGAAGCTGAATGGGAACTGCATTGCAGCAGATATTAGAACATAGCACACCTCGCTCTGCAGGATCATAACAGCATGGTTGAAGTGGTGGTGCTCCAGCGTAGCGGAGGTCCCATAAAGCAAAGCCAGGGCTGAACCAGTCCTGCAACACATACAAACACACACTGGGATCACAAAAAGAGGAATAACATAATCAGGATTCAACAAAGACTGCTCTGGAAGTCTGTTGCTATTGCCTCACCCGTTCACACAGCACTCATTTTCCAACTTATGGCTCAATAATAAAGGAAGCATGAGACTCATAACCTAAACTGCAGCTAAAACTGAAATGTCAAACATTGAATATGGTCATTCTCTAATGTGTATTAAAAAAGTCATCTTACTAAATTGTGAAATTCCCCTACTTTTGCAGACATGGCGTTTGTACCTTGATGACCACTGCAGCAGCAGGGATTTCATAGTATGACTAAATTAAACAAATGGAATATCTTGCAATTTAAAAAAAAAAAAAAGTTACAGCTGCTGCTCACTCTGATAGGCACACGTCACATTGTCGCAGCTAGAAGTTCAAAACAGAAAAGGACTTCATGACCTGCTTTAGTTTTTGTCACTTGAACCGATTTAGCACAAGCCAAACGAACAGTCATTTATATTTCAAGACTGTTTAACTTAT